>NC_085991.1:54509387-54539387 GCF_030014385.1 Trichomycterus rosablanca | reverse complement strand
TGAAGAAACAGTGATGCTCAATCAGACTCATCAGGACTGAAGTCTCGCACCCTTGGTTTACAAAGACAAATCAAGAGCCTGAGTAAATAAGTGTGTTTGGTCCTCGTGTGAAGCCTTTACATGCAGTTTAGCACATCTAAAGCACCACTCCGCCATAAAGGACTGATTCATGGAGGCTGAAGAGATGCTCGTCCATTCAGCAGGTTGTTGTTTGGAGCATTTTTACCTCCCTTACCTCCCATATGCCAACTCTCAACTCTGGCTGGATGGCTAACTCGAAAACCTGAGCTATGTTGTGTTTAGAGCCAAATACGGTTCCTTGGACTTCATGGTTTGTTGTACATTGTGGGTGTCGGTCGATTCAGATTGGAGCAGCTCCAATTGAGTTCTAGCCACGTCTCAAGTGTAGCCCCATCATATATTTCAATAATTCAGTGTTCTACTGAGTCGATTCTTTAAATGACTCTTTGGCTTTGTTTTTTTTCTCTGAACCGTGTTGAGGGGGGCGTGGCATCGGCCGAGGGGAGAAGAGAAAGAGCGGGAGAAAGGGAAGGAAAATAGAAAGTTTGAGAGGAATGAAATACCATGTGTAGGCCATATATGCGAGATAACGAGAGTTAGTCGTGAGTAACTAAACCAACTTGAAGGGTCGTCGCAGAGAGAGCCCGAATAGAAGTTAAAGTCGTGCTAGAGCTAGCATGGTAGGCTAACGCAGGCTACTGTATACTGGTTATTCTAGTGAGTGCGGTAGCATAGGCTAACGCAGGCTACTACAGTGTACCATAACTCTGACTAAGTAGGGAGAGCAGGTTGTCTAACCCAGTCAGCTACTGATACTCTTCCGAAGCGTGTGTTATCGACGCTCTCCAGCGATTTGAAGTTTTCTGGGCCACAACTGTGCGTGTACCTGTGGTCATTCGTTTTTCACTTTAAATCCCAAAGTTGAAAAACAAGAAAACGAGTCGTTATTCGTTTCAAGAACAAAAATCAATTAACAAACAAGCAGACTTTGAAAAATGGAGTGTATTTTAATTTTCCTAAATCAACATTTTTTATCAGTTCAACCGGAAATAAACGTGTGGTAGAAAAACACGAGACCTAGTAACAAAGACTCTGAATAAAATCAGAACCACCCAGGATTAATGCAAAAGGTTTATTACACAAGATCTATTGCAATAGGACGCATCTCATCTACAGTCAACCTGCAGTCCATCAGAGAATGTGCAATGAGACAAAGAAAAGTCACATTACTTACACCCACTTTAGGGTGTTGGCCGAAGCCTTATATGGCGATTTCTAGAACATTCTATCTCCGGGCAGATTTCAAAGCTAACTCAAATTGTTATTTATAAGGAGATGAAACTCTTTACATTGTCAAAAAAAAACCAGGAAGGACTGTCTAGTTTTAAAGCAGAACTTGTCTCAACAGCAGAGCTAGTCTCCAAAAATAACATTACTTATAGACATACAGAATAGTTTGACCTCAGACGACTTGCACCAAAATGTTAAAGATTATAGAAAAATGTATCAATGTATTAAAACTTCGAACTTACTTAAAATATATTAAAATTTCCCTCACACGTGCGAGCGCGTGCACGTGCTGACGTGCGTATACATGCTTCATATAAACAGTGTAAATCAGGCACCAGTGTTGAGAAGATGGAGCAAGAAGTAATAATAATGTTACGCCGCGTCCTCTGTTCTGACTTTTGTGTCTGCCGTAGTTTTTCCTGCCCTTGTAATTCACACAGAACTATTTTTCCTGAAAAAAGGGGGGGTTGTTCTAAGAAAAAAGAATGCTGCATTAATTTTTTACATTATTATTATTATTATTACCGTATAGACTCAATTCTGTAATACAGGCATAACTAATCGTACATGTGCTAAATGTGGTACATGTGGTAAATTCGGTTCATTTTATGGTCTCGGGTTAGTCTGTGTCACTCAGTAATGTGATTCGGTTTACTTGAGAAAATGCATCCAGATATCACTCGTCTTCTGTCCACTCAGAGCCAGGGCCAATCAGAGGACTCATAGGATCCGGGTTAATTGAGATCTCGGACTCGTGATTCCTGATTCAGTACGAAGATTCGAATCATTAACCCGGGCGATTCAATATTTCTGGTTCTCAGCCAATAAACATCCAAAAATGTATAAAATTACACGAACTAACTCTGCAGTAAACAAGGAGCGAATAACAATTAAATATATTTCAAAACGTTATTTGGTAAATAAGCAGAACGCGGATAAAAAAAAAAAAACATTAAATGTTGTAATAGTTACTTTTTGCTCCGTCTTCTCAACACTTGTGCCTGATTTATATTGTGTATATAATGTTTATAATGTTTATATGAAGCATACAGTGCCTTGCAAAAGTATTCAGCCCCCTTGAACTTTTCAACCTTTTGCCACATTTCAGGCTTCAAACATAACGATATGAAATTGTAATTTTTTGTGAAGAATCAACAACAAGTGGGACACAATCGTGAAGTAGAACGAAATTTATTGGATATTTTAAACTTTTTTTAGAAATAAAAAACTAAAAAGTGGGGCGTGCAATATTATTCAGCCCCTTTACTTTCAGTGCAGCAAACTCACTCCAGAAGTTCAGTGAGGATCTCTGAATGATCCAATGTTGACCTAAATGACTGATGGTGATAAATAGAATCCACCTGTGTGTAATCAAGTCTCCATATAAATGCACCTGCTCTGTGACAGTCTCAGAGTTCTGTTTAAAGCGCAGAGAGCATCATGAAGACCAAGGAACACACCAGGCAGGTCCGAGATACTGTTGTGGAGAAGTTTAAAGCCGGATTTGGATACAAAAAGATTTCCCAAGCTTTAAACATCTCAAGGAGCACTGTGCAAGCGATCATATTAAAATGGAAGGAGTATCAGACCACTGCAAATCTACCAAGACCCGGCCGTCCCTCTAAACTTTCAGCTCAAACAAGGAGAAGACTGATCAGAGATGCAGCCAAGAGGCCCATGATCACTCTGAATGAACTGCAGAGATCTACAGCTGAGGTGGGAGACTCTGTCCATTGGACACAATCAGTCGTACACTGCACAAATCTGGCCTTTATGGAAGAGTGGCAAGAAGAAAGCCATTTCTCAAAGATATCTATAAAAAGTCACCTGGGAGACACACCAAGCATGTGGAAGAAGGTGCTCTGGTCAGATGAAACCAAAATCGAACTTTTTGGCCACAATGCAAAACGTTATGTTTGGCGTAAAAGCAACACAGCTCATCACCCTGAACACACCATCCCCACTGTCAAACATGGTGGTGGCAGCATCATGGTTTGGGCCTGCTTTTCTTCAGCAGGGACAGGGAAGATGGTTAAAATTGATGGGAAGATGGATGGAGCCAAATACAGGACCATTCTGGAAGAAAACCTGTTGCAGTCTGCAAAAGACCTGAGACTGGGACGGAGATTTATCTTCCAACAAGACAATGATCCAAAACATAAAGCAAAATCTACAATGGAATGGTTCACAAATAAACGTATCCAGGTGTTAGAATGGCCAAGTCAAAGTCCAGACCTGAATCCCATCGAGAATCTGTGGAAAGAGCTGAAAACTGCTGTTCACAAACGCTCTCCATCCAACCTCACTGAGCTCGAGCTGTTTTGCAAGAAAGAATGGGCAAAAATTTCTGTCTCTCGATGTGCAAAACTGATAGAGACATACCCCAAGCGACTTGCAGCTGTAATCGCAGCAAAAGGTGGCGCTACAAAGTATTAACGCAAGGGGGCTGAATAATATTGCACGCCCCACTTTTCAGTTTTTTATTTCTAAAAAAAGTTTAAAATATCCAATAAATTTCGTTCCACTTCACGATTGTGTCCCGCTTGTTGTTGATTCTTCACAAAAAATTACAATTTCATATCGTTATGTTTGAAGCCTGAAATGTGGCAAAAGGTTGAAAAGTTCAAGGTGGCTGAATACTTTTGCAAGGCACTGTATATACGTATGTCAGCACGTGCACGACCCGTTTTCTTGTTTTTCAACTTTGGGATTTGAAGTGAAAAACGAATGACCGCAACGTTCACGAGTCACACTTCAGGCCTGCAACGAGGGAGGGTTAAGGGCTAAATTACTAGTTATTGACTTTTATGTTAATTTAAATTCCTGTGTTTGTGATTTCCATTGTATTTGTCGTGTATTTAATATATTAATGGTGTTTAAATGATAGATTTGGAGTATATAACCTAGGTAGTGTATTAACCAGAGTTCTTAGGACTAGTTTAGCATTAGTTATCACAACCCATCAAATAATATAAAGTAACCCAGCGCCTTCGCACAGTTAAACGTGTCTTCTCCAGCTGTGACATGGCAGGTATGGCGAGGGCGCTACACAAGGACACACGACACAGCCGAGCAGCTTGGCGTACAAAAACACAATTCCAATTCAAACTCAACAACATGTGCAAGAACTTTAAAGGGTTAAAAAGCAAACCAGTGACTCAACTCAAAAAAAAAAAAGGTAGATGGAGAAAGGTAGATGCCATGCTGAGAAACAAAACCGGTTGCAGTGCAGAATGTGCTTGCTGCAGTCGCTTGCAGTGTAGCTGTGGTCAGCAGGAGCGAGTGTGGGGTAAAGAGGTGGTTTTTATAAGAAATAAACATCACGATCAGCACAATGTTCTGCACGCTGTTCCCCCTCCGCTTTCTAGTGTTCCGACGGAACTTTTTGTGCATCATGGACCGGTTTCATAAAAGATATAATTTCACCAGTGGCGTAACTAGGAGCTCATGGGCGTGCAAAAAAATTATTTTGGGCCCCCATCAACAAATTTCACATATATATATATATAAGTCTAGTAACGTTAAGCAGGTTACACAGATTGCTGTGCACTCACTGTATATTTTGATTACATGTATTTTGTTATTTTATAGAGTAGAGTCACTTTTACTGTTTAGTCAGGACTTCAATGACTTACAACACTTTAGACTGCCTAGCTCCCTCCAGCACCCGAACTACCTGTTGGGTTCAATGCTGGGCCATACGGCAAATCTCGTATACAAAACTAAATGCAGAACGTCCGAACGCACACGTATAAAACCGGTGCTGCATTCTGATTGGCTGAGCTGAATGTCACTCACATATCGCCGCTACAATATTGTAATATAATAATAACGACCTGGCGAGTGTGGCCAATGGGGGGGCAGTTCATGTCGTTGAGGGCCCCCCCCTCAGCCATGGGCCCCAGTGCACCTGCCCCCCCTGCAGTTACGCCCCTGAATTTAAAATAGAATAACTATAGAATGGAAAATCAGTGTGAATCCTGAGCTGCAACGAGACGCTGCTCCCACCTAGTGGTGATTGGAGGCAATAACACCTGAAGAGTGTAAAATTGGAAATCTAATTTCTCTTGTAGTGATCTCTAATTATTTATTATTTCTGTGCGGTGCGGTAATCAATGACCCAAACCGGTACCGGTCCGCGGCCCGGTGGTTGTGGTATCAGCATACTTTTGGCTATATTGTATGGGATTTAGAAGAATGTGGTTTATATTATTGCATATTAGCAAATAAATAATTGGTTTAAGAGACACTGTGTGAAAAAGGAAGTGAAATAAAACCTGGTATTTTTACATGAATGTAGCTGCTGAACTGTAGGGCGGACGTAAGAGAGAAGCATGATGGGTTCTATAAGAAGAACAGAGTGATGAAGATGAACTAGTTTGATGATGAAGAGGAACAGCGACTGTGCAGAAACACACCACCATTCTGAACGTGAGGATCATCAAAACCTCTTTATTCAACCTCATCTGGTTCGAGTCCACGGAGCTTCGTCTCATCCTGAGGACACTTCGGTCTGACAGACAAAAAGTGCAAACGTGTCGACGAGGATCTCCACACCTACAGGGCGGCGACGTTTAACCAATAAATAACAACCAAACCAAACAAAATTAATCCCAAAAAAAAAACACAGGAACAAACCGACATTTAAGAAGCAGCACAGCACTCTATCATCCAACTACCTTTAACCTGGTCAATCACGTAACAGGGTTAAGTTAAAGTCTTCAGTACAGGATATCATCAAAACAACCAAACATACATTGATTCAAATACACTATAAGAAAAAAAGTATTGGGACGCCCCTTCATGTGTAATAAATCAATTATATAAAGGAAATTATAAGCTTCCAACTTTGTTTACAGAAGGCCTGATCCTGTTCCATACAAATGCTGTCATGTTTTGACCAGACGGGCACAAATTCCCACACACAGACGTACTTCTTGTACGTAAGTCTTGTGAGAGGGTCACTCTGTCAATGACTGGAGCAAACAAACTATCCGACATTTTTGCCATGATAATGTTCCATGCCGAGGTTTTTGGGACCCATAAGAACCCCGTCTGTAGACTTAAATATGACCAGAATGACACCAAACGACCAAAAGTATGCGGACACCCTCATTATTACTTAATGTTGTAATGGGGGTGTGTGTGATGGAGCCTATCCCAGCTTTTCAATGGGCGCAAGGCACACAGTAACACCCTGGACGTGGTGCCAAATCCATCGCAGGGCAGACACACACATACATTCACCTACAGGGCAATTCAGTGTCTCCAATTAACCTGACTGCATGTCTTTGGACTGTGGGAGGAAACAGGAAACCGACACGGACACGGGGAGAACATGCAAACTCCACACAGAAAGGACCCGGTGCGCCCCGCCTGGGGATCGAACCCAGGACCTAGCCACATTTTCATTACATCTCAGCATTTAGCAGACACTTTTATCCAAGGCGACTTACAGTCATGCAATTGTGGGTTAAGGGCCTCGCTCAAGGGCCCAACAGTGGCAACCTGGCAGTAGTGGGGTTTGAACCAGTGACCTTCTGCTTACTGGACCAGTACTTTAACCACTAGGCTGCAGCTGCTCTTCATGTTATAGTGGGTAAGGTACTGGACTAGCAATCGAAAGGTCACTGGTTCGAGCCCCACCACTGCCAGGTTGCTACTGTTGGGCCCTTGGGCAAGGCCCTTAACCCTCAATTGCTCGACCTACGAGGCCACCACTGTCCAATCTTGTGGGAAGCATTTAATACTATTCAGTATTATCGACTGGGATGTACAACAAGCTCACGGTCAAGCGTCCACATACTTTTGGCCGTTGCAGATGTCTAGACATGCTTCTACCAGTCGGGTATCTTTGTACAATGCAAACAGTTTGCTTTGATCTTTATTATAGGCCGTCGTCATGGTACTTGTGAAAGAAGTGACACGACGTTCTTCCGTTTCTAACGACGGGACTGTAGACGATTGGAAAACAATATTATTATTATTGTTATTATTATTATTATTGTTATAAATACAGCGTTTCTTTGTGTAGCAGCTTCCTGGGTTCACATGTGCATAGTAACAAGTCCACCCACCGGCCACTTTATTAGGAACACCTGTACAACGTAATCACACAAGTTCGAATCTCAGTTCTGCTACTGACCGACAGACAGCGGTCGGCTCGTACGAGTGCAAATATGCGATCGTGACCTCTGCTGGCTGATCGAGGCGCTGCACAGAGACGGGGGATAACGGAGATCAGTGTGCCATACAGACTGCCATATGAGCCCGGTCGTAGCAGGTGAAAAGAAGAGGTACACGTGTCGTCGGGGGATTGGATGTAGGACGGCATGAAAGTGTCAGCACAACAGTCTTACACAGACAAAAAACATCCAGTGAGCGTCAGCTGTGCAGGCGGAAGAACCTTGTTGACGAGGATAAGATGGATCTCATCTACACATGGATACCCAACTCATAATCATGAAGGCGTTCCTAATGAAGTGGCCAGGGAGCGTAGAATCGGAGCCTAAGAGCCTGAGTCCATCGTTTCTGCTCAGGTCCCGGAGACGGAACGTACAGGTTCCACACACCGAGCGTTCGGGTTCCGCCGTCAGTGCTTCAGGTTCAGCACCGGACTGGAATGTTCCGGTTCCTTCTGTAGAGTCTGGAGCACCTGAGTGAGACACAGACACACCCGGGCGTTAGAACAAGACCAAAATAATAAAGGACGGGTTTTCATCCCAATCCACAGACAGTCTCATGGAGGAAGATGATCACCACTGAGCGAGTGGACGAGACAACCAGGACAGAACTGGAGCTCCTGAACCACATTAGATACCACAAGTTCTGTTACTTTGGACAACTTGGACAGCAGGAAACAAAATAGTTCATGTTTTTGTCATTCTAAATGTGTAATCCGCCACATGCTCCGAAAAAGTTGGGACAGGGGCGTGTTTATCACTGTGTCTATTATAGTTGGGGAGCTGAAGATGCCAACTTCTGTACACTTTACCGCTCAACAGTCCGGGGTCTCTGCTGATGTATATTGCACAGGCAAGGAGTGCGGGCAGGCCAGTCTAGCAACCACACCCTTGTACTACTGTTACTCTTACTGACTGTAAATCTCTACATTCTTAGTGGTTGTGTTGCTCAAATGTTCTAAAGCTTTTGGGCTATCAGCCAGAGATGGGGACTCGACTCAGACTCATTTCAAATGACTCGGACTCGACTCGTGACTCGCCAAAAAATGACTTGTGGACAACAAAAGTCAGCAACATTAGTTATGTGACAATTATATATATATATATATATGATCGTGTCATTTTCTGCTCTCTAATAATAATAACGCTTCGGCCGTCTTAACCCACAACACACACGATGTGTAAATGTTCCAGCCAGCTTCCGGCGTAGTGATGAAGCGTCGCTCCCTACTTAAAATGGTGGAGTACCCTACGTAGTGCACTTCACAGGAACGACCGGGGTGAATGGAACGCTCCTACAGAATCGGCGCTGATGGTTGAAAGACGCTTTCTGAACCAATCAGAGCTTCTGATTGTAATTGTTAGTAAGAAATGCTGTTACTTGCATTTATTCAGTTTGCGTCACACAGATGACGCGGTAATGAAACGCTCGATCGGCTTTCTAACCACTTCCTGTTTTACTTCACCACCGGGAAAAGTTTGGAGGTTTTTAATTATAAGCACATTTACAAAATAACGGATTCTGTTCCTAATGGAACGCACGCTTATAAATGTAATAGCATCTGGAAGAACAGAAGCTCAGGTAAGCAGCGGTTATGATTGTTTTGCTGTGTTTGGGATTTTGGCCGCTGTGCCAATTTGCAATGAAAACAAAACGTCAGTTGAAGCTTTTAACTGGTACCGAGGAAAGTAAAGGCACGAAGTAAAACGGCTAAATACACTCGCTAATCTGTGGTTGTTTTTATCTGATCTTACAGATTATTTCTTTATTTCTACGCTACATTTATAATATATGTTTTGTGTTTATTATAGTGACTCGTGACTCGACTCGGACTCTAGCCTAAAGACTCGTGACTCGGCTCACTCTGTTTTTCCGCAAAGTGATGAATGATTTAATGAAAATTTGATTTGCTCCTGTCCCAACTTTTCTGGAATGTGTTCAAGAATGTGTGGAGCTGATGAGGTAAAACATAAGTCTGTTTAAGTTTAAATACAAGCCAGTTAACAGATCAGTGCTTTCGGCTTGTATTCGCATTTTACCCACCGTCCCAACTCTTTTGAAATGCTGTTTGTTAAAAAACGGTAATTGAAAAAGTTATTGGAAAATGATTTCCAACTGAAAGCAAAGCCGAGAGCTTTGAGGTTCTTCGAGCCTGTTGAACGTTACTACACTGCATGGCCAAAAGTATGTGGACACCCCTCGTAATTATGAGCTTTGGTGTTTTAAGTTTGGTTTGACGAGTCTGTTGTGACCTCAACTCCAATAAACACATTTGGGATCCAACGCTTCATTCCAAAGCAACCCAAAACTGAACGGGATGCAATTTAAGCAAGTGAGAGCTTAGGGTCTTTCTTAGGGGCCCAACAATGGCACCTTCTGAATGATGATCTAGTAGCTTAACCAACAAGTCACGACTGTTTTTCGTATCTGTGGTCGTGTTCACCCACCTGTGTCCACGTCCTGTTCCTGCAGGTCATGCTCATGCTGCCGATGCAGGAGAACAGCGTGTGCGACTGGGCGTGGCTGGAGTTTTGCTCCGGGAGGCGGGTGAGGAACTGCGCCATGTGGATGAAGTCCATTTTCATGAGGACGTCGCAGTAGAAGCGCAGGATCCCCAGAGCCGTCCGGAAGAGGAACTCCTCGCCGTCCCGACAAAACACATCCCAGACGCGGCACGCCACGTCCAGCGGGAGAGACTTACTGTAGAGCGTGAAGATCCTGCAAAAACCACAGACACAATTAAACAGGGAACCCCAGTGGGGACCTACTGGACGTCAAAGTGCTTCATGAAACTGGGTGGAAGCTGGTGGGTCATATTTACATTTACATCTTATCCAGAGCGGCTTACGGAAGTGCTTCCACAGTAAACATCACCTTACTCTAGTTTAAGTACAACAGTCCAAGAACACAAATGTGCTGAAACCCTGATAGACAGTGAGAGACTCAGATGTTCGGACAGACAAGGAACCTCGTTCCACCACTTGGGTGCCAGAACAGAGAAGAACCTTGATGCTGGTCTTCCTCGAGTCCTGGGTGGAGGATCGAGTCGGGCGAGACTAGTGGCTCGGAGGTTGCGTGGTACAGAGTGGGGTTTGATGAGACCTTGAGGGTAGCTTGGGGCCGGACCATTTTTGGCTTTGTAGGCGAGCGTCAGTGTTTTAAACTGAATGTGTGCAGCTACAGGAAGCCAGTGAAGAGAACGTAGCAGTGGGGTGATGAGGCAGCAGTGGGGTGATGTGGCAGCAGTGAGGTGATGATGAGGCAGCAGTGGGGTGATGATGTGGCGGTGTTTGGGCTGGTTAAAAACCAGACGTGCAGCTGCATTTTGGATGAGTTGAAGGGGATTAATCGTGGACATGGGAGCTCCAGGCAGGAGGGAGTTGCAGTCGTCCAACCGTGAGATTACAAGTGATTGGACCAAAATCTGGGTAGCTTCCCTGGAGAGAAATGGTCGAATCTTCCTGATGTTGTACAGGAGGAACCGGCACGATCTCGTCATGTTGGCTACATGAGGAGAGAAGGTCAGCTGGTTATCCAGGACGACACCAAGAGTTCTTACATTATCAGATGGTCTGATCTGGGAGTCACCAAGTGAGATTACCAGGTCATATCAAGGCTGTAAAGTATAAAACGTTGATAGATGCAGAAAAACGATAGAGATGACGAACACTGAAGAAGTTCTGGAAGTCATGGTGGACTCCTTCTAATATTTGGGAAGTAGAGTATCAAATACCTCACAATGCGCTGGTAAAACCAAGTCAAGACCATCAATGGGAGTATCGGTGATGGTCAACAAGTCACAAGCCTCAGTCTGGCCAGTAGCCACAAGCCTGGACACTAAAGATAGAGACCAAGTGCATCAGAAAACAGCTGAAAATCTCACAGATGAAGATGATCACCACTGAGCGAGTGTATGAGACAACCAGAACTGGAAAGGAGCTCCTGGACCATATTAAGTCCTGCAAGTTCCGTTACTTCGAGCGTGATGAGGCGCCCACTTGGACAGGACTTGTGGAGGGACAAGGAACCTTCACAGGAACCTTAGCCAACCATCACAAAGCCCCGATGACGTAGTGACGTGACATATGGAGGGTAAACTATGATTTGGTACAACACATGAGCCGTTCCTGCCACCCCTGGTACAGATGGCTACAAAGGTATTAAAAATATAAAAGAAATGTAATATTTATTAAAAGTACATTTACACCAATAAAAAAAGTAAAACACACAGAACCGGAGTGAAAGTATTGGCACCCTGAAGCGTGATCTTGGTTCTTACTCATTATTTCCTTTCCAGGTTCACGTGAGACTCGGTTCAGGAAGTGTGAATCAGTCGTGCACGACTTCCTGTTTCACCGGGGGATTTCTGACGCGTCTCAGCCGCACACCGCTAACAGGTAAATCCACTCGATTACACACAATCATATACGCCTCCGGTCTGGGGCACGGCGGCCTCGGTGCTCACAGAGAGGTTTTACAGACACGAAAGAACCTCAGTGGTCTGTAGAGAGCCGTGACACCATCGGGATGAACTGGAATGTCGACTAAAAGCCAGAGACGGATCTCAGATGCTCTTATGTGCACGAATATGATGAGTAACCCGGGTGAACTCATTTGCAGCTTCTTTACACCAGCCAGCGGTGGATCACAGTATACTCTAGGTGTTCCTCCACCACCTGTGCTGATGCAGAACCCAGAACCTCAAGCCTTCGACTCAAGACCACCATGACCTGGACGACTGAGAACCTACACAGACTTATTAAACACGAACGTATTTCATAAATAACATGAATGAATATTGTGGACGGCTGTTATTGCAGAAATGGGACGTCCAACAAGCTCATGATGAGGAACCCGGGTGAAGTCAGTTACATTTACATTTTCAGACAGTTGTGGCCTAGCGGTTAAGGTACTGGACTAGTAATCCAAAGGTCGCTGGTTCAAGCCCCACCACTTCCAGGTTGCCACTCTTGGGCCCTTGAGCGAGGCCCTTGAACCTAAATGACTTAGACTGTATACTGTTACAGTTTGGATAAAAGCATCCACTACATGCAGAAATTTTAAATGTAAAAAGAAGGAACATCAGACCCCAAAAAGAATGACATCAGACCCCAAAGAGGAGTACATCAGACCCCAAAAGGGAGGAACATCAGACCCCAAAGAGGAGGAACATCAGACCCCAAAAGGGAGGAACATCGGACCCCAAAGAGGAGAACATCAGACCCCAAATAGAGGAACATCAGACCCCAAATAGAGGAACATCAGACCCCAAAAAGAATGACATCAGACCCCAAAGAGGAGTACATCAGACCCCAAAAGGGAGGAACATCAGACCCCAAAGAGGAGGAACATCAGACCCCAAAAGGGAGGAACATCGGACCCCAAAGAGGAGAACATCAGACCCCAAATAGAGGAACATCAGACCCCAAATAGAGGAACATCAGACCCCAAAAAGAATGACATCAGACCCCAAAGAGGAGTACATCAGACCCCAAAAGGGAGGAACATCAGACCCCAAAGAGGAGGAACATCAGACCCCAAAAGGGAGGAACATCGGACCCCAAAGAGGAGAACATCAGACCCCAAATAGAGGAACATCAGACCCCAAATAGAGGAACATCAGACCCCAAAAAGAATGACATCAGACCCCAAAGAGGAGTACATCAGACCCCAAAAGGGAGGAACATCAGACCCCAAAGAGGAGGAACATCAGACCCCAAAAGGGAGGAACATCGGACCCCAAAGAGGAGAACATCAGACCCCAAATAGAGGAACATCAGACCCCAAATAGAGGAACATCAGACCCCAAAAAGAATGACATCAGACCCCAAAGAGGAGTACATCAGACCCCAAAAGGGAGGAACATCAGACCCCAAAGAGGAGGAACATCAGACCCCAAAAGGGAGGAACATCGGACCCCAAAGAGGAGAACATCAGACCCCAAATAGAGGAACATCAGACCCCAAATAGAGGAACATCAGACCCCAAAAAGAATGACATCAGACCCCAAATAGAGGAACATCAGACCCCAAAAAGAAGGAACATCAGACCCCAAATAGAGGAACATCAAACCCCAAATAGAGGAACATCAGACCCCAAAAAGGAAGAACATCAGACCCCCAAACAGAGGAACATCAGACCCCAAATAGAGGAACATCAGACCCCAAAAAGGAGGAACATCAGACCTCAGAAAGAAGGACATCAGACCCCAAAAAGGAGGAACATCAGACCCCAAAAAGGAGGAACATAAGACCTCAGAAAGGAGAACAGCTTCTTGCAGGTGCAGCTTCTTTACACCAGCCAGTGGTGGATCACATTATGCTCTGTGTTCCTCCACCACCTGTGCTGGTGCAGGACCCAGAACCTTTAGTCTTCAGCACTCAAGACCACCATGACCTTGTTGACTTGGAACCCACACAGACTTATTAAACACCGTTGGGATGAACAGGAATGTAGACTGTAAGCCAGGCCACCTTGCCCTATTAAATAAATGAAGATGTTCCCAGCGACCCTTGCTCTCTCTACCCAGCTCATGGACACCCACACAGGAGACGTGCTAGACTGGCAGGAAGTCGCCAGTTTCAGTACCAAGAGCTGCCACTTTCACGCCGCCGTCATCGTGTTAACCACATCAAGTGGGTGAGAAGTGACTAGAAACCTCAAAGCCTCCAAACTGAAGTGTGACGGGGTTGTGGGAGCTCTGCTGAGACCGGACCTGGAAGACTTGCTGTTCAAGGAACCATGAATTTCCCTTATCAGAGAATAACTGGAGGAGATGTGACGTCATCTGTCCATAAGCTGAAAGCAAGAATCCTGACCTGGTGAGACCTGATTGTAAGCGCAATTCTTCCACACTGAGTCCATTGTATTTGTATTGTTGTCCACAAGTCCAATATATTTGTGTATCGCCTACGATGGACATCGTCTCGACCCCCTGAAGAGCGATGAGTTCCGGCATCACTGTGTTCCTATGTGAGAGAACAGTGTCACGTTCTAGAACAGGTTCAGGCGCATGCCTCAAAGTTTAAGGACGTTCTAGAAGTTTCTCCACCACATTTTCTCCCTTTTTCTCCCAGTTTAGTCACAGCCAGTTCCCTCTTCCTCTGTTGGAGACCCCGATGGTGTACAAGGAAGGTATATTCGCCTGACACGCCCTCCCTCAGACATGTGCGTCCTCCACCGACCCCTTCTTATTTGCCTGTATGTGAGGTCGGTCTCGTGCATGTAGAGTCACGCTCTGATCTCCACGTTCCTCCACTTCTGTACAAGCGCCTCGGCCTACTAACCAGGGTCCTTACACTGCCTCGAAGACCCCGCCCACTTTTTAATCCCGTCTTTTCCCACCCAGCAGACTAGTGGCCGATTCTGTCTACAAGGGGGCGCCCAGACTCGGGGAGTCAACACTGGACACCAAAATTCATGTGCAGCGCCCTCTGTTGATGACGCATCCTTGGTTCCAATAAAAAACGGTCCATACGAGGGCCGGTTCTCTAAATAGCACCAAGGTTCTACAAGGGATCTTCAGAAAGTTTCCTCACTTTTATATTATGGTTATAAGCGGTGAGGGTGCAGTAGTGGGAGGAGTAATCGGGCGTGTCTGAGAGACTGAGAGACGCTTATAGTCCGGATTTAGCTCCATCTGGTTTCCACCTTTTTGGACGCTCAAAGAAGCTTTAAGGGAAAGAAGATTTTCATGTGATGATGATGTGAAAGCACCAGCGCATCAGTGGCTACGAGCTCAACCAGAAACATGTTTTACTGAGGGCATTAATTCTTCTGAGGAGGTTTTTCTTGCCACTGTTGCTCTCGGCTGCTTTGCTTTGAGCTCAAGTTACTGTAAAAGCGCCAACCAAATACATTTAAATTGAAGTAAACAATTAGTGAGAAAAATAAGGTACCTACCAGTCAATTAAATAAATATCAGGCGTTAGGTTGTTACTCTTAAAATGTGCAAACAGCTTTGGCATGTTCTCCTCAAAAAACACTTCGAACGCAGCGAAATACGTCAGCATCTGAAAAACACAGAACACTTCACGTTCACACACCCAAAATCTGAATTCGGAAGCTCTGATTGGTTTATACTAGGGATGTAACGATACACTCTACCCACGATGCGATGCGATTTACGATACTGGGTTTCACGATACAATTACGGCAGAAATCACCACCCCATAACCTTTACATTTTCACCCATTTTGAATTAAGCCCAATTTGGCTGGAAAACCCTGAATCTGGCAACTCACTTGACGCGTAGTGACGTCAACCAGGCGAGTTGGATAGCGCCAGTGCACTCTGCTGTTTAAAGTGATCTCACTCGATTTGAGTCGTGGCATATTTGCATCGATTATTAACTGTCTTGTGGTGCATCGTGACGTCCCCAGTTTATTCGGCTGTTTATCGAGGCCTGAACCAGGACTGATTCAGTGAAACACATGAGCACTGATCCATGGTTCTTTTCAAACGTTCTCCTATGTACCGCAGGCATACTTGATATAATGAATATGGTTACTGTCAACATCGTGTAAAAAGTATAATGAGTAAATAATAATAATCTATAAAAAATAATAAACTCTCTTTGTGTAAATATCATGTTCTGCTTAATATACGTGTCAGTGTTGGTTGGATTAAAACAAACCCTGGTGTGATCGCTCTGTGGTTCGGTACAGTAAGTCTGAAGCTTCCTTTCCACCGCTGAAGACCCGCATAAGGGTCTCGGTTCATTTCTAACAAATTCTGGTGCGATTTCCTTCAGATATGAACACAATATGAACCAAAGGCGTCTTCACGAACCAGACAGATCTGTGTCCAATGTGACGTCACAATATGTGACACTAAACACGAGACGAGAGGACAGAGGAGCTTTATCCATTTTTAACCTCTCGCTGTGTTTCCATTGGGTGAAAATAGCAGCAGGGGGCAGCGTTCTGACCACTGGCTCACAAAAGACGTCACTTTTTTTATTTAATGTGGTTTGATGATAATGTAACTTTGATAATCAAACCAGGTCTAACGTAGCAATGGATGATTTTCTTGTTTGGTCCGGAACTACAAGTGTAAACACGACCTAAATCTAACCGAAGGGGAGGGGGGTGAATACTTTTTCCCACCGCTGTATATATACAGTATGTGTTTGTATCTCACCAGGCTGTGGTCGACTCTGTAGAAGGCCATCTGACACGGTTTGTTCAGCAGGTTGGTGAAGGCGATGAAGGCATCGGAGGTGTTCATGTTCAAGAGCAGCACTGCTGCAATAAAGGACATCCCCTGCACCTACACACACACACACACACACACACAGTAATTTAGTGTGAGGTGAAGATCACTGGTGTGGAGGAAGGGGGGGGGGGATTATTTTTAGTAATCAGTGGCTCCGAGTTTCCATTCGTCTGTTACTCTGAGTCAGAAAAAGAGAAATTGGTTACAGTGCAGCGGTGCACTCACGTTTAACTGCCTGGAACACAATACACAGAACAGTACAGTGTAGCACAACAATAACACTACAGCACAGTGACAGTTCAGCACAGTAACAGTTCAGCACAGTAACACTGCAGCACAGTAATAACACTGCAGCACAGTAACAGTTCAGTACAGTAACAGTTCAGCACAGTAACACTGCAGCACAGTAATAACACTGCAGCACAGTAACAGTTCAGTACAGTAACAGTTCAGCACAGTAACACTGCAGCACAGTAATAACACTACAGCACAGTAACAGTTTAGCACAGTAACAGTTCAGCACAGTAACACTGCAACACAATAATAACACTGCAGCACAGTAACACTGCAGCACAATAATAACACTGCAGCACAGTTAACTGCAGCACAGTAACACTGCAGCACAATAATAACACTGCAGCACAGTAACACTGCAGCACAATAATAACACTGCAGCACAGTTAACTGCAGCACAGTAACACTGCAGCACAATAATAACACTGCAGCACAGTAACACTGCAGCACAATAATAACACTGCAGCACAATAATAACACTGCAGCACAGTTAAACTGCAGCACAGTAACACTGCAGCACAATAATAACACTGCAGCACAATAATAACACTGCAGCACAGTTAAACTGCAGCACAGTAACACTGCAGAACAATAATAACACTGCAGCACAGTTAAACTGCAGCACAGTAACACTGCAGCACAATAATAACACTGCAGCACAATAATAACACTGCAGCACAGTTAAACTGCAGCACAGTAACACTGCAGAACAATAATAACACTGCAGCACAGTTAAACTGCAGCACAGTAACACTGCAGCACAATAATAACACTGCAGCACAATAATAACACTGCAGCACAATAATAACACTGCAGCACAGTTAAACTGCAGCACAGTAACACTGCAGAACAATAATAACACTGCAGCACAGTTAAACTGCAGCACAGTAACAGTGCAGAACAATAATAACACTGCAGCACAGTTAAACTGCAGCACAGTAACAGTGCAGAACAATAACACTGCAGCACATTAATGCTGTGTGTGTGTGTGTGTGTGTGTGTGTGTGTGTGTGTGTGTAGTTACGTACATATCCCACATCAGGACGGTAACAGGTGTACGCTCCAAGAACGCTGTGCAAAACGTCGTGGTATGGTCCTCCCTGCCAACACACACACACACACACACACACACACACACACACACACACACACATTATAAAACATGAACTGAAACCTAAACAAGGCCCGAGCTGGCCGAATGTGCTGCAAATGTATATTTATATTTAATTTTAAAAGGTATTTAAAAGGTTTATTTTGATAGTATTCAAATAAAGTGTTTCAGGCTGCTGGGGTGGCACATCGATAATATAACCTATATGGCCAAAAGTATTTGGACACCTGACCATAAGCTAACTGGACACTGATTTCGCTCAAGAAAACCTCAGTTGACGTTCCAATTCATTTCAACGCTCTTGGGTGGGACTGAGGTAAGTGGCACCGCCTCACTCTATAGGAAACAACGTTGGAACGCTTCGATGTTTCTTCTCAGTCATTCTTCAGAATCAGAATCAGAATCACTTTTGGATGTGTTTCAGGTCATTATCCTGCTAAAAGACCCATGAGGTACCGCTTTCTGACACTGTGGGCTGTAAGTTCCTGTCCAAAATGCCTTGATGGGCTCTGACTTTGCACAGATTTAAGGCACCCAGTGCCTGAGGCAGCAAATCTACCCCAAAACATCAGTGAGCCTCCTTCATGTTTTACAGCAATGTCCAACCTGGCCTTTTGTGTGTTGCTTGTAGATAAAGGCTTAATATTTTTATAGGGTACAAAATTAAGTAAGTACATGTGCAGAAGTAGAACAATTGTGACTTATGAAGAAGGATGATGGTGGATAATGTTTATTTTCTATTTTATCGATGCTAATTAGTCTTCTACTGCTGGTGACCGCACTGTGACCTCACTGTGTTTATGAAATGACTTCTAAGTGATACTCTGAGGTTTCGGTTTGGTCAGACTGATGCTTCGTCCAAAACGTTAAACAACAACAGCATCAAGTTTTACCTGCTGGAATATACACAGGTTGGGGAAGGTCCTGGAAATGTCCAGCTTGATCAGCTCCAAACTGGCCTCACGATCAGCACAAGACGAGCCGGTATCTGCACCAACACACCACAATAAAGCATGAACGTGTACACATACCACACAACTGGGAACAAACCTCTGCACGTCAATTAGTGTTTATTAATTAATGACCTCCACATTCAGCTTTCAACACATCAATAAATATCAGCTTTGTTGATTCTCCTGAAAATGAAACTAAGCATGGAACTTGGGGGGGACTTTTGCATAAATTCTGTTTGATGGGGCAGCAGGATTTTCCGCTAGCACGCCAATCGAATCCCGAATCTCGGCTCTGCCACCGGTCGGCTGGGCGCCCCCTAGCGGGCACAATCGACAGCGCAGACAGTGTAGCAGACAAAATCAGCCACTAGTCTGTTGGGTGGGAAAAAAAAGAGACTAAAAAGTGGGCGGGGTCTTTGAGGCCGTGTAAGGACCCCGGTTAGTAGCCCGAGGCGCCTGTACAGAAGTAGAGGAACGTGGCTATGACTAAATATGCATTAGATTGTATTTGATTGGCTGCTTCTCACCTCCAGCGTTGGAGTCTGTGGTGGTGACTGATGGGTAAGTGCTCCACTTCTCCTTCGCCCTCGCCAAACAGATGTCGTACAGCTCTGCTCAGCACACACACACACACACACACACACAACAAATATAGTAAATACACTACGTATATAGACATAAGTATGTGGACACCCGTGCTGATTGATTTTGGTCTTCGACTCCTGTGGCATCCAGTATGGAGGTCTGTGCACGAGGTTAACAATGCAGTGGAAGGATGAACACTGTGGAAATTTTTTTGAGTGGAGACTGTGGACAATATGGAGTCTGGACTGGACAGAGAAAACACTGTGGACCGAGTGGACAGTGTGGAAACTGAGGACAGAGTGAAGACTGTGGACAGTGTGGAGACTTATGACAGTGTGGACAGAGTGGAAACTGTGGATGGTGTGGAGACTGTGGACAGTATGGAGACTGGACTGAGTGAAGACTGTGGACATAGAGGAGGCGGCTATGGACAGCGTGGCCAGAGTAGAGACTGTGGAGAGAGTAGAGACCATGGACAGTGTGGTCTGAGTGGAGACTGTGGACACAGTGGAGACCATGGACAGTGTGGTCTGAGTGGAGACTGTGGACACAGTGGAGACTATGGGTAGTGTGGACTGAGTGGAGACTGTGAACAATGTGAAGACTGAACAGTGTTGACAGAGTAGAGACTGTGGACACAGTGGAGACTGGACTGAGTGAATACTGTGGACACAGTGGAGACCATGGACAGCGTGGCCAGAGTAGAGACTGTGGAGAGAGTAGAGACCATGGACAGTGTGGTCTATGTGGAGACTGTGGACACAGTGGAGACCATGGACAGTGTGGTCTGAGTAGAGACTGTGGAGAGAGTAGAGACCATGGACAGTGTGGTCTGAGTGAAGACTGTGGAGAGAGTGGAGACCATGGACAGTGTGGTCTGAGTAGAGACTGTGGAGAGAGTAGAGACCATGGACAGTGTGGTCTGAGTAGAGACTGTGGACACAGTGGAGACCATGGACAGTGTGGTCTGAGTAGAGACTGTGGAGAGAGTAGAGACCATGGACAGTGTGGTCTGAGTGAAGACTGTGGACACAGTGGAGACTATGGGTAGTGTGGTCTGAGTGGAGACTGTGGACACAGTGGAGACTATGGGTAGTGTGGACTGAGTGGAGACTGTGAACAATGTGAAGACTGAACAGTGTTGACAGAGTAGAGTCCGTGGACAGTGTGGATACTGTGAACACAGTGGAGACTGGACTGAGTGAAGACTGTGGACAGTGTGGAGACTATGGACATTGTGGACAGTGTGAAGACTGAACAGCGTTGACAGAGTAGAAACTATGGACAGTGTGGACAGTGTGGAGACTGTGGACAGTGTGGAGACTGAACAGCGTTGACAGAGTAGAAACTATGGACAGTGTGGACAGTGTGGAGACTGTGGACAGTGTGGACAGAGTAGAGACTGTGGACAGTGTGGACAGTGTGGAGACTGTGGACAGTGTGGAGACTGTGGACAGTGTGAAGACTGAACAGCGTTGACAGAGTAGAAACTATGGACAGTGTGGACAGTGTGGAGACTGTGGACAGTGTGGACAGAGTAGAGACTGTGGACAGTGTGGACAGTGTGGAGACTGTGGACAGTGTGGAGACTGTGGACAGTGTGAAGACTGAACAGTGTTGACAGAGTAGAGACTGTGGACAGTGTGGACAGTGTGGAGACTGTGGACAGTGTGGACAGAGTAGAGACTGTGGACAGTGTGGACAGTGTGGAGACTGTGGACAGTGTTGACAGAGTAGAGACTGTGGACAGTGTGGACAGTGTGGAGACTGTGGACAGTGTGGAGACTGTAGAAACTATGGACAGTGTGGACAGAGTGAAGACTATGAACAAAGTGGAGAGTGAACAGTGTTGACAGACTAGAGACTGTGGACAGTGTGGAAACTATGAACAGTGTGGACAGCTTGAAGACTGTGGACAGTGTGGACATTAGACTAATGATCAGAAAGTTGCCAGTGAAAGTGGCAAATTGCAACTATTGGGCCCCTGATTACGGCCCTTAACCCTCCATTGCTTGCATTGTATTGAGTCATAAATACTGTAAGTATAAAGGTCGTTCATTTGAAAGGAAACACTCACTAACAGTGAACGGGTTTGTCCCTGCACCAGTGTCACTCTGGCGCCCCCTGGCGGATAATCAGAGGACGCGATTCTCTCAGCTGTGGAAACCAGTATCATCATAAAGAACTCCAGTAGATACGTTAGTGTTCTCCTAAATCACTCACTCCTCACTATAACGCCTATAGTTCTGATTCTGGGATGATCAGGTGTCCACATACTTTAGGCCACACAGAGTGATGGAGTAATAAGGTGGTGGTGAGGGGCGGGGCTCTACTCACCGAGTGTGATGTTGAGGTCGTTCCCTATAGCCAGACTCCACACTCGCCCCCTCACACTGGGGGGGATACCCTGCCACCACAAATCCCTCACCCGCCGGGTACAGTGCCTGAAACACACCGGCAGAGTGATTAGGCCATCCATACACTCATTCATCCACTTAATTATCCATCCCTCCATCCATACACTCATTCATCCACTTAATTATCCATCCCTCCATCCATACACTCATTCATCCACTTAATTATCCATCCCTCCATCCATACACTCATTCATCCACTTAATTATCCATCCCTCCATCCATACACTCATTCATCCACTTAATTATCCATCCATCCATCCATACACTCATTCATCCACTTAATTATCCATCCCTCCATCCATATACTCGTTCATCCACTTAATTATCCATCCATCCATCCATACACTCATTCATCCACTTAATTATCCATCCCTCCATCCATACACTCATTCATCCACTTAATTATCCATCCCTCCATCCATACACTCATTCATCCACTTAATTATCCATCCATCCATCCATACACTCATTCATCCACTTAATTATCCATCCCTCCATCCATATACTCGTTCATCCACTTAATTATCCATCCATCCATCCATACACTCATTCATCCACTTAATTATCCATCCGTCCATCCATACACTCATTCATCCACTTAATTATCCATCCCTCCATCCATATACTCATTCATCCACTTAATTATCCATCCCTCCATCCATACACTCATTCATCCACTTAATTATCCATCCCTCCATCCATACACTCATTCATCCACTTAATTATCCATCCCTCCATCCATACACTCATTCATCCACTTAATTATCCATCCCTCCATCCATACACTCATTCATCCACTTAATTATCCATCCCTCCATCCATACACTCATTCATCCACTTAATTATCCATCCCTCCATCCATACACTCATTCATCCACTTAATTATCCATCCCGCCATCCATACACTCATTCATCCACTTAATTATCCATCCCTCCATCCATACACTCATTCATCCATTTAATTATCCATCCCTCCATCCATACACTCATTCATCCACTTAATTATCCATCCCTCCATCCATACACTCATTCATCCACTTAATTATCCATCCCTCCATCCATACACTCATTCATCCACTTAATTATCCATCCCTCCATCCATACACTTATTCATCCACTTAATTATCCATCCCTCCATCCATACACTCATTCATCCACTTAATTATCCATCCATCCATCCATACACTCATTCATCCACTTAATTATCCATCCCTCCATCCATACACTCATTCATCCACTTAATTATCCATCCCTCCATCCATACACTCATTCATCCACTTAATTATCCATCCCTCCATCCATACACTCATTCATCCACTTAATTGTCCATCCCTCCATCCATACACTCATTCATCCACTTAATTATCCATCCCTCCATCCATACACTCATTCATCCACTTAATTATCCATCCCTCCATCCATACACTCATTCATCCACTTAATTATCCATCCATCCATCCATATACTCATTCATCCACTTAATTATCCATCCCTCCATCCATACACTCATTCATCCACTTAATTATCCATCCATCCCTCCATACACTCATTCATCCACTTAATTATCCATCCCTCCATCCATATACTCATTCATCCACTTAATTATCCATCCCTCCATCCATATACTCATTCATCCACTTAATTATCCATCCCTCCATCCATACACTCATTCATCCACTTAATTATCCATCCCTCCATCCATACACCCATTCATCCACTTAATTATCCATCCCTCCATCCATACACTCATTCATCCACTTAATTATCCATCCCTCCATCCATACACTCATTCATCCACTTAATTATCCATCCCTCCATCCATACACTCATTCATCCACTTAATTATCCATCCCTCCATCCATATACTCATTCATCCACTTAATTATCCATCCCTCCATCCATACACTCATTCATCCACTTAATTATCCATCCATCCATCCATCCATATACTCATTCATCCACTTAATTATCCATCCCTCCATCCATACACTCATTCATCCACTTAATTATCCATCCCTCCATCCATACACTCATTCATCCACTTAATTATCCATCCCTCCATCCATACACTCATTGATCCACTTAATTATCCATCCCGCCATCCATACACTCATTCATCCACTTAATTATCCATCCCTCCATCCATATACTCATTCATCCACTTAATTATCCATCCCTCCATCCATACACTCATTCATCCACTTAATTATCCATCCCTCCATCCATACACTCATTCATCCACTTAATTATCCATCCCTCCATCCATACACTCATTCATCCACTTAATTATCCATCCCTCCATCCATACACTCATTCATCCACTTAATTATCCATCCCTCCATCCATACACTCATTCATCCACTTAATTATCCATCCCTCCATCCATACACTCATTCATCCACTTAATTATCCATCCCTCCATCCATACACTCATTCATCCACTTAATTATCCATCCCTCAATCCATACACTCATTCATCCACTTAATTATCCATCCCTCCATCCATACACTCATTCATCCACTTAATTATCCATCCCTCCATCCATACACTCATTCATTCACTTAATTATCCATCCATCCATCCATATACTCATTCATCCACTTAATTATCCATCCCTCCATCCATATACTCATTCATCCACTTAATTATCCATCCCTCCATCCATACACTCATTCATCCACTTAATTATCCATCCCTCCATCCATACACTCATTCATCCACTTAATTATCCATCCCTCCATCCATACACTCATTCATCCACTTAATTATCCATCCCTCCATCCATATACTCATTCATCCACTTAATTATCCATCCCTCCATCCATACACTCATTCATCCACTTAATTATCCATCCCTCCATCCATACACTCATTCATCCACTTAATTATCCATCCCTCCATCCATACACTCATTCATCCACTTAATTATCCATCCCTCCATCCATATACTCATTCATCCACTTAATTATCAATCCCTCCATCCATACACTCATTCATCCACTTAATTATCCATCCATCCATCCATCCATATACTCATTCATCCACTTAATTATCCATCCCTCCATCCATACACTCATTCATCCACTTAATTATCCATCCCTCCATCCATACACTCATTCATCCACTTAATTATCCATCCCTCCATCCATACACTCATTCATCCACTTAATTATCCATCCATCCATCCATATACTCATTCATCCACTTAATTATCCATCCCTCCATCCATACACTCATTCATCCACTTAATTATCCATCCCTCCATCCATACACACATTCATCCACTTAATTATCCATCCCTCCATCCATACACTCATTCATCCACTTAATTATCCATCCCTCCATCCATACACTCATTCATCCACTTAATTATCCATCCCTCCATCCATACACTCATTCATCCACTTAATTATCCATCCCTCCATCCATACACTCATTCATCCACTTAATTATCCATCCCTCCATCCATACACTCATTCATCCACTTAATTATCCATCCCTCCATCCATACACTCATTCATCCACTTAATTATCCATCCCTCCATCCATACACTCATTCATCCACTTAATTATCCATCCCTCCATCCATACACTCATTCATCCACTTAATTATCCATCCCTCCATCCATACACTCATTCATCCACTTAATTATCCATCCCTCCATCCATACACTCATTCATCCACTTAATTATCCATCCATCCATCCATATACTCATTCATCCACTTAATTATCCATCCCTCCATCCATACACTCATTCATCCACTTAATTATCCATCCCTCCATCCATACACTCATTCATCCACTTAATTATCCATCCCTCCATCCATACACTCATTCATCCACTTAATTATCCATCCCTCCATCCATACACTCATTCATCCACTTAATTATCCATCCATCCATCCATATACTCATTCATCCACTTAATTATCCATCCCTCCATCCATATACTCGTTCATCCACTTAATTATCCATCCCTCCATCCATACACTCATTCATCCACTTAATTATCCATCCCTCCATCCATACACTCATTCATCCACTTAATTATCCATCCCTCCATCCATACACTCATTCATCCACTTAATTATCCATCCATCCATCCATATACTCATTCATCCACTTAATTATCCATCCCTCCATCCATACACTCATTCATCCACTTAATTATCCATCCCTCCATCCATATACTCATTCATCCACTTAATTATCCATCCATCCATCCATATACTCATTCATCCACTTAATTATCCATCCCTCCATCCATACACTCATTCATCCACTTAATTATCCATCCATCCATCCATATACTCATTCATCCACTTAATTATCCATCCATCCATCCATACACTCATTCATCCACTTAATTATCCATCCATCCATCCATACACTCATTCATCCACTTAATTATCCATCCATCCATCCATACACTCATTCATCCACTTAATTATCCATCCCTCCATCCATACACTCATTCATCCACTTAATTATCCATCCATCCATCCATACACTCATTCATCCACTTAATTATCCATCCCTCCATCCATACACTCATTCATCCACTTAATTATCCATCCATCCATCCATATACTCATTCATCCACTTAATTATCCATCCCTCCATCCATACACTCATTCATCCACTTAATTATCCATCCATCCATCCATATACTCATTCATCCACTTAATTATCCATCCCTCCATCCATACACTCATTCATCCACTTAATTATCCATCCATCCATCCATATACTCATTCATCCACTTAATTATCCATCCATCCATCCATACACTCATTCATCCACTTAATTATCCATCCCTCCATCCATACACTCATTCATCCACTTAATTATCCATCCCTCCATCCATACACTCATTCATCCACTTAATTATCCATCCCTCCATCCATACACTCATTCATCCACTTAATTATCCATCCCTCCATCCATACACTCATTCATCCACTTAATTATCCATCCCTCCATCCATACACTCATTCATCCACTTAATTATCCATCCCTCCATCCATACACTCATTCATCCACTTAATTATCCATCCCTCCATCCATACACTCATTCATCCACTTAATTATCCATCCATCCATCCATACACTCATTCATCCACTTAATTATCCATCCATCCATCCATACACTCATTCATCCACTTAATTATCCATCCCTCCATCCATACACTCATTCATCCACTTAATTATCCATCCCTCCATCCATACACTCATTCATCCACTTAATTATCCATCCCTCCATCCATACACTCATTCATCCACTTAATTATCCATCCCTCCATCCATACACTCATTCATCCACTTAATTATCCATCCCTCCATCCATACACTCATTCATCCACTTAATTATCCATCCCTCCATCCATACACTCATTCATCCACTTAATTATCCATCCCTCCATCCATACACTCATTCATCCACTTAATTATCCATCCATCCATCCATACACTCATTCATCCACTTAATTATCCATCCCTCCATCCATACACTCATTCATCCACTTAATTATCCATCCCTCCATCCATACACTCATTCATCCACTTAATTATCCATCCCTCCATCCATACACTCATTCATCCACTTAATTATCCATCCCTCCATCCATACACTCATTCATCCACTTAATTATCCATCCCTCCATCCATACACTCATTCATCCACTTAATTATCCATCCATCCATCCATACACTCATTCATCCACTTAATTATCCATCCATCCATCCATACACTCATTCATCCACTTAATTATCCATCCCTCCATCCATACACTCATTCATCCACTTAATTATCCATCCCTCCATCCATACACTCATTCATCCACTTAATTATCCATCCCTCCATCCATACACTCATTCATCCACTTAATTATCCATCCCTCCATCCATACACTCATTCATCCACTTAATTATCCATCCCTCCATCCATACACTCATTCATCCACTTAATTATCCATCCCTCCATCCATACACTCATTCATCCACTTAATTATCCATCCCTCCATCCATACACTCATTCATCCACTTAATTATCCATCCCGCCATCCATACACTCATTCATCCACTTAATTATCCATCCATCCATCCATACACTCATTCATCCACTTAATTATCCATCCCTCCATCCATACACTCATTCATCCACTTAATTATCCATCCCTCCATCCATACACTCATTCATCCACTTAATTATCCATCCCTCCATCCATACACTCATTCATCCACTTAATTATCCATCCCTCCATCCATACACTCATTCATCCACTTAATTATCCATCCATCCATCTCCATATACTCATTCATCCACTTAATTATCCATCCCTTCATCCATACACTCATTCATCCACTTAATTATCCATCCCTCCATCCATACACTCATTCATCCACTTAATTATCCATCCCTCCATCCATACACTCATTCATCCACTTAATTATCCATCCATCCATCCATCCATATACTCATTCATCCACTTAATTATCCATCCCTCCATCCATACACTCATTCATCCACTTAATTATCCATCCCTCCATCCATACACTCATTCATCCACTTAATTATCCATCCCTCCATCCATACACTCATTCATCCACTTAATTATCCATCCCTCCATCCATACACTCATTCATCCACTTAATTATCCATCCCTCCATCCACTCATTCATCCACTTAATTATCCATCCCTCCATCCATACACTCATTCATCCACTTAATTATCCATCCCTCCATCCATACACTCATTCATCCACTTAATTATCCATCCCTCCATCCATACACTCATTCATCCACTTAATTATCCATCCCTCCATCCATACACTCATTCATCCACTTAATTATCCATCCATCCATCCATATACTCATTCATCCACTTAATTATCCATCCATCCATCCATATACTCATTCATCCACTTAATTATCCATCCCTCCATCCATACACTCATTCATCCACTTAATTATCCATCCCTCCATCCATACACTCATTCATCCACTTAATTATCCATCCCTCCATCCATACACTCATTCATCCACTTAATTATCCATCCCTCCATCCATACACTCATTCATCCACTTAATTATCCATCCATCCATCCATATACTCATTCATCCACTTAATTATCCATCCCTCCATCCATACACTCATTCATCCACTTAATTATCCATCCCTCCATCCATACACTCATTCATCCACTTAATTATCCATCCATCCATCCATACACTCATTCATCCACTTAATTATCCATCCCTCCATCCACTCATTCATCCACTTAATTATCCATCCCTCCATCCATACACTCATTCATCCACTTAATTATCCATCCATCCATCCATATACTCATTCATCCACTTAATTATCCATCCATCCATCCATACACTCATTCATCCACTTAATTATCCATCCCTCCATCCATACACTCATTCATCCACTTAATTATCCATCCCTCCATCCATATACTCATTCATCCACTTAATTATCCATCCCTCCATCCATATACTCATTCATCCACTTAATTATCCATCCCTCCATCCATATACTCATTCATCCACTTAATTATCCATCCCTCCATCCATACACTCATTCATCCACTTAATTATCCATCCCTCCATCCATACACTCATCATCCACTTAATTATCCATCCCTCCATCCATACTCATCCTCCACTTCATCCATCCATCCATCCATATCCTTCCTTCATCCATCCTTCATCCATCCCTCCATCCATATTCATCCATCCATCCTTCCAGCCATCCATCCATCCATGCATCCATCCATCCATATTCATCCATCCATCCCTCCATCCATATTCATCCATCCATCCATCCATCCTTCCATCCATCCATCCATCCATCCATCCATATTCATCCATCCATCCCTCCATCCATCCATCCCTCCATATCTGTCTCGCGTGTGT